>NC_057808.1:494822117-494830200 GCF_018294505.1 Triticum aestivum | reverse complement strand
TGTACGTAGTTTAATTTAGATTTGTAATTTAGTTGTATTAATTTGGATGTGTAGTTAGATGTGTAGTTAATTTAGTTGTTGTAATTTAGATGTATTAATTTAGATGTGTAGTTTAGATTTTTCATATTTAGAAGTCATTTATGTATGTTCATATTTAGAAGAAAAAGAAGGAGAGAAAAAAGGAAAATAAGAAGAGGAAGAAGGAGAAGAAGAAGAAGAAGAAGAAGAGGAGAGGAAGTAGAGGAGAAATAAATAAGAAGATGAAAAGGAAGAAAAAAAAGAGTAGAAGAAGAAGGAATAGAGGAGAAGAAGAAAAAATAGAATAATATATTCTATTTCTTCTTCTTCTCCTCTATTCCTTCTTCTTCTCCTCTTTTTTTCTTTTTTTCTTCGATCTCCTCCTGTATTCCTGTCTTCTTCTCCTCTCTTTTTTCGTCTTCTTCCTCTTCTTATTTTTATCGGGTATGTAGTTGTCGATATATGTACCCCCCCCCTCCCCGATAACTTTTAGTAAGTACTACTTAGAAAGTGTTTAATAGAATTAGTTAGAAAAATAATAGAACTAGTTAAACTAGCTAGTTTATTTGTAGTAAGTACTACTTTATTCTATTTATAGTAAGGAAATTAATAGAACTAGTTTGTTTTTTTAGTTAAAGCAATTATTCCCGCATCGACGTCGACGATGCCTATCCCGCATCCTCGTCGTCGACTCGGCGGAGGAGGCCGGCTTGATCAGAGGGGCCATGTCCGGGACTGGCCTCCGCCGGGCTGGTTTTGGGAGGTGCTACCTTCCGGTGGGCGTAGGTTGGTGAGGAACCAGCCCGTCGTTGACCCGATCCTTGTTTGGTGGCGCTCGCGTGGGCCAGTGACGGTGCCGAGGCTTCCGGACACCGCGGAGGTGGTACGTCACCGTGCCAGCGAGGAGGACCAGCACGTCCATCGCTACATGGTTGCGTTGGAGGGCAGGTTCGACAATACCTGGCAGGTTCTTCAGGGATCTCACTGGAGCTATGATCCTGTGATGGTTCCGTCCCTTTGGGTGTCCACCGCCCGCGCCGATACCCGTCGGGCGCTACTGTTCTAGCTGTACTAGCGATGCTATATGTATGATAGTATTCGAGGTGTATTAGTGATAATATTCGGCGATGTACGGACGCATGGAGATGATGTAGTTTTGCTTATAATTGAATGCATCCTAATTTGAATACTACTTTATTTTGTGATTTGATTTTGCTTATTGAATGCTCAAAGTGGAAAACTACTCCGATCCTACTTTGAATGCTAAAATTGGAGAGCACTATGATTAGTTGATAGCTTATAGGGTTTTTGTTTTCGCAGAAATCTAGGAGCCCCCCCGGCCCCTCCATCATCCCCGCCGTCGTCCCCGTCACCGCCCCCTCCGACATCGAGGTGAGACCAGCCAAATCCTCTTTGAGAAAGATAATTAAACGATATTTCGGGTTGACTGTAAGTCTGTCGAGTCTCCACCATATATGAGAGGACGAAGAATCCCGACTGTTGTCGTGGGGGTAGCTTCTCCTTCGTTCCCGTGTGCTAGACAATTTGGTGTAATGCACTCGAGAACGAAAGGAGGAGCTACCATCACCGACGGTCGCAAATGTCAGAGAGGAATCAGTGAGGGAGAGTTCCACCATATATATATGAGAGGACGAAGAATCCCGACTGTTGTCGTGGGGGTCGCTTCTCCTTTGTTCCCGTGTGCTAGCTAGACATTTTGGTGTAATGCACACGGGGACAAAGGGAGGAGCGACCATCACCAACGGTCGAATGTATACACCACGTGAGCTGAGAGTTTTCAAGAAAAGACTCGACAAACCGATAGTCAACCCGTGATGAATAATAATGATCTAACTTAGGTTTTTTAGCACATATATTTAATTGTAGATGTTTAATATTTGAATTATATTTGAACATAGGAAATGTCGTACTCGGACGACGAAAGTCTCCCGGGGGAGTGCGACTGGTGCCACGACGACCGAGGTCAGTGCGACAGGCCTCACCTGGAAGAAGATCGGCGCTTCAGTATTAAGCTGGAGGAGACGTTCGATGTTGAAACGGTACGCAATGACGACAAGTGTTATTTTTTCGTAATTAAGCACGACTTCAACTATTTCAACGTGTACTTTTCATCTTTTACAATTCGGCTAGCTTATCCCATGCCATGCAAGACGCTACGTCTTGGAGAGGATGGGTTTTGAAGAACATGAAAGTATGGAAACAAAGAAAATTCACCTAAGGACCCATCATGATATAGATTTTGAAGTAAAGCTGTATAATTCTGAGAGCGTAACCCATTTTGGTTGCAAAAACTAGGAAGCATTTTGCAAGATGTATGGTTTTGATGAGGGTATGCTTGTCACCATGGATCTTGGTGATCCTGACATCGAGCAAGACAATATGGACATTTGGGTCCTTGTTGATACGCCTCCAATTCTACCGCTATGTGAGTTTCTCAAACATAGTTATTAGCTAATTTATATTGTTCATTTCAAAATAGTTGACAGCTTATTTTCATTGACAGCTTATTTTGATTGTTCAAACAATGTGCGGAACATGGTAGACAGAACCTACTACACCGATGGTATGAGTTAACTTATAAGGAGAAAACTCATCTGATCGGATTTTGTACTGATATTGAGAATTACAATATCTACAATCAAACTCCTCATCATTATGGTCCTCCATACGTGCCACTAGTGCACGTGTTGAACTACGGTAACTACTATGGAGATACCCTGGTAAGATTTCTTACTATTACGACATCCGTGCATATTTTGCATAGTTCTAAAACTAGTGCATTATCATTGCTAACTATGAAGTTATTACTATGTTTTTCAACAGATAATCCCAGAGGATTGTGTGCCTCATTTGATGTATCAGAATGGTAGGCTTGATGTTTTGAATATACAACCAGGTCATCCTACGAATCTCAACTGTCCATACCGGATTTTTAAAAGAAGTGGAGACATGCAAATCAAAGAATGAAAAAAATGTATGGACAGTCGCAAGGAGCTTCTTGGAAGCAAAAGAAAGCGAGGCGCAAGAATTGGAGACAGGATGATCTCCATTCTCCATAATGGAGAGTCAGGGTCTATATTGTTTTATGCTATTTTACCTTAAAGAGGGTATTTCGGTCCTACCTAATACTAATGATCATGTGCTAAGAACAATTAAGTAGGGTTGGTTCGATGACTGTGAGGATGATGATCGTATGACTTGTTATTAATAACGAGTAGAAGTTGTATGATGATGATTAGTAGGACTTGTTATTATATATGATGATGCATGATGCGTGCATGAAGAGTTATTATATATCAGCGGGTGAAATGAACATGGATTGGATTGAAGTGAAGGCAACATGCATGTGATGCGTGTCGAAAGTAGTACAATCCAAACTTGATCAAGTCCGGATTAGTATTACTTTCGACATGCACCACATGTTGCCTTCACTTCAATCTAAGCCATGTTTAGGCATAGCAGTATGTAGCGTTGGTAAACCAAGCACGGAGATATAAGAGAGGACACTTCTCTCTAATAGCTACCTAATAACAACCTAAATTAACCCCCCAAAACCCCCAATCCCCCCTTCAAAAAAAACAAAAACCTCAGCTCCTGCCAGGTGCTGACGCGTGGATGCCTATTGGTCCCGGTTGGTGGCACCAACCGGGACCAAAGGCCCTCCTGCCTGGGCTCCCCGCACCGGCCACGTGGACGGCCTTTAGTCCCGGTTCGTGTAAGAACCGGGACTAAAGGGCTAGGGCATTAGTAACGACCCTTTAGTCCCGGTTCCTGAACCGGGACTAAAGGCCCTTATGAATCGGGATAAAAGCCCCTTTTCCTACTAGTGAAAGGACCTCTCATCACTTATAATGGCGGTATCCTGGCTGGTTTGGAAAGAAAGAGACAACCGCATATTCAACAACAAGGCAAGCCATCCTGAAGGTCGCTGAGAACGTTATCAATGAGCTGAATTCTTGAAGAATCGCTGGATTCAAAGGAGCAAAATGGACAGGCGCGAGATAATTTCTTTCTTTCCTAGTGTACATTTGTATAGCTTTTTTCCTTCCCCTTCCTGGTTGTCAGTCATACTGAACCTTGATCTGTATTTCCTGGGGTGTCTCATCCTATCTTAATGAATGAAATCAGCACAATATTGTTTTTCGTCCAAAAAGAAGTGTTTATATCCTCTTCCTTCTTTTATTTTTTCCGTTTTATGTTCTTTTCTTTTTTCTTTTTTCTTTTATCTTGTTTCTTGTTCTTTTTTCGAATGGTTTTGTTCGGTTTTTTCTTATTTTTTATGTTTTCTTTTTTATTTCGCTAAATGCATGAACCTTTTTCAAATTCATAAAACTTTTCTATTAAAAGCGATGAACTTTTTCTCAAATTCGTGAACTATTATTCAAAAGCGATGAACTCTTTTTCAAAATTGATAAGCTTTTTAAAACTTGATGAAATGTTTTTTCAAAATGGATGATTTGTGTTTCCAAAATTGATGAACTTTTTTCAAATTCATGAACTATTTTTCAAAATTGATGAACTCTTTTCAAATTCATGAACTGTTTTTCAAATCGATGATTTTTTTAAAACAAATTATAAACTCTTTAAAACTTCATGAACTACTTTCAAAATCGATGACTGTGTTTTCCAAAATTGATGATTTAGAAAAAACTGCTGAACTTTTTTTCCAAATTGATAAACTTTTTTCAAAACCCGTGAACTTTTTTAACTTGAGAACTTTTTTTCAAATCCCATGATTTTTTTCTCAACTCGTGAACAATTTTGACTTGTGAACTCTTTTTAAATCCATGACTTGTTTCAAATCTCATGAACCTTTTTGGAACTGGTGAACTTTTTTGGACTCGCGAACGTTTTGGACATTGCGAACTTTTTTCAAATCTCACGAACTCTTTTGGAACACGTGAACTTTTTTGAGTTCTCAAACTTTGCTCAAATCCCCACGACCATTTTTCAAATCCACAAAATAAAATAAAATTCACGGGTCTATTTTTAATAATTCAAATAATGTCAATAATATTGAAAGAAAGTTCACCCAATTCAATTTGTTTGTTCACGAATTCACCTGAACAAAAGAAAGTATGAACGAAACTCTAAACTGAAACAAACAGATTCGTCCAATCGCAAAAAAAGGACTCGCAGCAAACTTGGAATCGTACCTAGCGCTGACAGATTTTGTTTTTAAACTAGCGCTGACAGGTGCGGCGTTTGGACTCGTAGCGAGAGCTCGTGGGCTGGGCTGGGTGCCGCCGCGTGAGCTGCTGGGCCGGTAGGGCGTGGCCCGCGTGGACTCTGTTCGTCTGTAGTAGCCGTGTGGTGGTGGGTGTGAGCGTCGCGCAACCCTAAGGTATGGCGTATAGAGCCTAGGGCTACATACGCATTTCCCCGTATATACAGAAAGTCATTTTCCCTTTTTCCCCTTTCCCATTTCCTCCAGCCGACAGCCGACGGCGCTAGTACAGCTCGCGAGTGAGGAGTGACGGCGGTGGGTCGTAGCGAGATGGCGGATGCGCGTGGATCGGTCGGGACGGCGGCGGATGGACTCGACCTCGAGCTGCGTCTCGGCCCGCCCTCCGCGCCGATCGGGTACGACATCGACCTCGCGCTCTTCGCCGGCCAGATCCCGGTGCCGCTGGAGAGCGTCGCGGTCGCTGAGGTGGAGAGGGCGGGCGATCTCGCCATCGTGGGCCCGGTGGAGAGCGCCGCGGCCGCGGCGGTGGAGAAGGGGAGCGATCTCGCCATCGTGGCCTACGATGGCTCGGTGCGCGGCGACGACGTGCCGTCCGCGGTGACCGAGAGCGTCGCCGTCACGGAGGTGGACAAGGCGAGCGATCTCGCCATCGTGGTCTACGAGGGCCAGGCGGGTGAGGATGGGGACGACGCGCCGCCCGCGGTGAGGGAGCTCGCGGTTTTGGCGACGCCGGATGACGAGCCGCAAGACGAGCACGTCGGGGCCGGGCAGATCGTCCCGGTCGGCAGCGCCGGCTCCACCGCGCTGGCGCTGTTCCACTTCCACCTCCCCCTGCAGCAGGTGCAGCCCGGCCGCGGGATCCCGCTGTTACCCTGGGCAGGCCGCGGCGCACGCCAGTCGCGGAGGAGGGCCGTCGCTGCCGCGCCTGACCCGGCCCTGACTTCCGCGGACACGATGCGGGCGTGGGTGCGTGACGAGCTAGAGGAGAGCCACCACCTCCCCCGGGATCTACTGCTGACCTACATCGGCGAGAAGGTTTTGAGCCAGTCCGACATGAACTCCGGACAGGCCCGCTTCCGCCTCCCGGCCAGCGCAGACGCCCGCCTCCGCGCCTTCCTCAACCCCGTCGAGATCGCGGCGTGCGGCTTCAACAATACCGAGCGGCAGGCAAAGAGGACGAGGATCCCCGGGGAAAGAGCCAGGCCGACGACGTACACGGGGGTGCCGTTGTCCGTCTACGTGAGCAGCGGCCGGGGTCATGGCGTGTCTGACCAGCTGAAGCTCAACAAGTTCCACCGCAGCGGCTGCACCGTGATCAATGGTTGGAGGTACAGGCGCTTCATGGAGTTCTGCGGCCTGAAGGCGGGCGACGGCGTCGAGGTCTGGGCGTTCCGGTGGCCGCCTGAGCTCGGTCCGTGCCTTCTCATCGCCAAGAGGGACGGCGTCCGCCCCGCCCGAAACCCATAGCTAGCGTGTGCAATCCTCTCGCCGGGGATACTGCATGTCAACTGCATGCCAGATGGTATCGATCGCAAGCCAATTTAGGAAACGGTTTCATGTTTCATGTTGTTTTGTGGGATAATTTCATGTAGTGCTACCTGTCTCTTTCTCGGTCTGACTACCATTTCAACTTTAGGAAAGAGATCATCTCGAATTCATGTTGTTAAGTTGTTGTATCGATCTTAGCTAGCTTTCCTTAATTATCGTTCGAGTCCAAATCCATGTGAAAACATTATGTTTCAGTTATATATGGATGCAGCCTCTCTTGTGTCACTTTCAAATAGTTCTTATGGGTACGAGTTATACATGGGGCAGCTGCAAGGTACATTTTTTTGCGGGAGATTACGAGAAATTTTATTTAACAAAGGAACTCCTGGAACAATCAACCAATAAACTGACCCTAGAAATTACGAGAAATTTTATTTAACACAAGGGCTTGTATATTGGACAGTTACAAGGCGCGCACACACCCTAGAAGTAAGTTGGCGCGCTTTTACCCTAGAATAACTTGGCGCGCACGTACGCCAAACTATCTATGCGACCTATGTTTTATCTATTTAGCCGCTTACCGAATATATATATGCTTTGAAAGATTATATTTGTAATTAACTAGTATTTTTCATGGCAAACTTGTAAAAAATTCTCCCTAAACGCTTTTTTGTTAACTACAGTAGATACCAAAGATAAATAAGTTATATTACACTTCCTACTCCTAAGAAGTTTAGTCATTTTGGTCAATTCTAAAAATCAGATCTAAATAGATCTTGTTGTTGCTCATATCTGCAGCAATATAGTCCATAACTTCTAGTTATGACCTTGTGATAACTTTTACTTCAATAGGAAATCTTGCCTCATTTATCTCAAATGCATGCCCTCCTTGAAATCATTACCATATCTCCAAGAAGGGAGCATACCCCCATAATTAGATTGACTGACAGCCGAGCTGCAGGTGGGCAACTCAAATGCATGTTCATTTGGTTATTATATCAAAGCCTATGAAATTTCACCAAATTCTGTCAATTTCTAAGCGATTGCGTAAAATTATGTAGAACAACTCCATAAAAAATGTGTCAAGGACAAAAAAAACTTACAAAAAGTGTCACGATGACAAGAAAAACTAGGTAAAAAAGTTTCACGGGCATAAAATTATTGCTAAAAAGTAAATACCAGTATTAAATAGCATAAATAAGGCATTTGGTGTTCAGTTCACAAGGACTAGAACCCCCCCCCCCCTCCCCGAATAGGCTATTTTGTATGTAATTTGAAATAAAGTCTACATCTTTTTCTTTTTCCTATTCAACAAATGTGTGAAGAGACATAGTCTCTGAGAGGGCGACAACCTTATTGTTCATTTCT
>NC_057808.1:494816163-494821709 GCF_018294505.1 Triticum aestivum | reverse complement strand
CAACTTCAAGTAAAAACTACATGTTTTCCTTTTTCTTTAGGTGAGCAGAAATGTTTTATTTCAAATTATGTTTCTTTGTTGTAACATTGAGCTCTTACATGATTTTATTCATTTCCTTCTCTTTTTTTTAAAGAAACATACAAATTGAGTAGTCCCTTAGCAGCGGTGAACTATATGCATCGACTCATTGAAAACGGTAGAATTTCTCAAATCCTAAATCTTACAAAGTATAGAAAGGAGAAACTCTAGCCTAATGGAATCATTGATGTTTGACGGTGTTGATCTGCTCAATAGGTCTTGCAAGCAGGAAGGCGGCATGATGTCCAGGTGATGCCAAATCCGCATTGCTTTCGGAGAGTCGAAGAAGAGGTGATCAGTATCTTTGAAGGTGCAAGAACCATTTTGGGAAACCACATATGGCATTGAGTGTTCAGTCCACAAGGACGTATTTTTGTCCCATAGGCCATTTTGTATGCAATTTGAAATAAAGTCTGGATCTTTTCACTTTTCCTGTAGTTTAACTAATACATAGAATAGCCTCTTAGCAGGTGTGAACTATATGCATCGACAAATACTTGTACATGATCGTTTTAGTGTGATGTATCCACTCCATAGATAAGTAACTAATCCTACACTACTGTGATGGAAAAAATATATCGGACATGATGGAGGGATTCCTGGCAATGATCACGAGCTTCCTTATGCAATACATTGGGCTACCGTTCACTGTCCATAGATTGCGAGGGGTCCACTTCCGATTCCTAATCGACAAGATTTCTAGTAAGCGGATGGGGGCATTGGATTTTTTTTCACCTTCGTCGACAACTGCACTTTGGTCAAAATCGCCCATCACTACTGAAGCTATTTGCCATCTCACCCCTCTCATCCTTCCAAAGTGTATGACAAAAACCATTACCAAGCTTGAGCGATCCTTTCTTTCGGTGGAAACAAACAAGGTCTTGGGAGGGAAGGGTAGAGTGAGATGGGACATCGTTTGCCAGCCGACTGCTCCTGGGGGATGTGGAATCCTCAACATCAAAAATATTCCGAGAGTGCTTCGGCTGCGGTGGCCATGGTTAGAGTGGACAGACCCCTCGAGGGCTTGGGTTGGCATGGGAACTCCGTGCGACGCCGAGGACATGGACTTTTTGTACAAATGCATCACCATTAATGTTGAGGATGGGATGAAAACCAAGTTTGGCATGGCCCATGGCTCGATGGTGCAAAGCCAAAGGATATAGCCCCTCAATTTTTGAGTTCTCCAAGATCAAGAGTGGCTTTGTCAATAAGGCCCGACGAGTGGCTTACCAAGGTTGATACTTCTTCCGGGCCGGGCTTAATGCTGATCACCTGCTAAAATTCTGTTCCCTTTGGGATCTTCTCCTCGAGGTGCACCTAAGCCAGGGCGTGCCTGATTCTATAACCTCGCATGTGAGCCCTTCTAGAACTTACTCGTCTGGCACTGCAAATAAAAAGCAATTCGAGGACCCCCAACCCCCTTCCCTCAACCTTGAAGGCGGCGGTCTGGAGCAATTCGGCGCCGCCGAATATCAAATTATTTGGCTGGCTAATCCTGCAAAACAATATTTGGACCATTGACCGCTTGCAACAAGGGGATGTCATAACTGTGGTCAATGCCAACTTTGCAAAAGAGTTTCGGAGATGGCCGCAGAAACGATCCAATCCATTAGGGGCTTCGGGGAACCCAAAAACAAACTCTGTACTCTGAGCGCATCTGGGCTATGGTCAGAGATTGGCTTGGCATCCATGACATGTCCTTCGATGATTGGCCAAACTTCCAAAGTCTGGCTCAATGGTGGTCCGCTGTGATCCACATCAACGCCCAACGAAGGAAGGTTGTTGCATCCTTGGTGATTCTCACGTCTTGAGATGTCTGAAACGGGAGAAATGCTCGAGTCTTTCGAAACATCTACACCTTTTGCCAACGACGATATCCGCCATCATCAAGCGCGAGACGTCACTTTGGGGCATTGCCGGGGCCAAACACTTGAGGTTGATCATGCTACGAGGGTAATTCCTAGCATTTATTTGCGCCGTCGGGTGAGAGTTGTAATTCTAAACTTTCTTTTTAATCAATAAAATGCGGCCAAACTTTGGCCCATGTTTGAGAAAAGGAGGACGAAACCAATGTTATCTCGTCCGGCCGTAAAAAACACAGGAATTCCCCTGCCCACTCCTTCCTTGCCACCGAAAGCCCAGCTTGCGCGGCCAGTTGCGCATCGTTGGCTGTACGTACGTGCTTTAGTTCTGCATCGATCACACCGTGAACGGCTTGTCATGTTCCAAACCAGCCAAAGTCACCGGCTCCCAAAGCTACCACTATATGTACACGCACCACGAAGCCGATACACAAACACACACAACGCTCAACGCAACCTCCAACATACCGATCGAACCACCTTACTTGTGCACGCCTCCCCGTCGCCTACTGTAATGGCCTCTCCTAAGGTCGCGCTCGCCGCCATGGCCGTCGTCGTCGCCGTGGCCGCCTTGCTCCCGGCGACGGCTTCGGCGGCGTCGTACACAGTCGGCGACGACTCCGGGTGGGACATCGGGATCGACTACCGCGCCTGGGCCAGCGGCAAGAAGTTCAGAGTCGGCGACACCCTCGGTACGTCTCGTCTCGGGGCACCAACCTTGCATGCACGATCGGCGTTGGTACATTGAGTTGATCCATTTTCGTCCGTGCGTGCAGAGTTTCTCTACTCGTTGGGTGAGGCCGAGCACAACGTGGTGTTGGTGGACGCGCAGAGCTTCGCGGCGTGCACCGTGCCGAGCAACGCGCCGACGCGGACCACCGGCGACGACACGGTGTCGCTGACGCAGGCCGGGCAGTGGTTCTTCATCTGCGGCATTGAGGGCCACTGCCAGGACGGCATGAAGCTCGCCGTCAACGTCCACTGATCCACTATCGTTCAACTGGTGTAGCCGCTGCGACCGTGCGAATAAAATCTTGAGAGTACATTGTACCATTACGCAATTCGGGCCAGTACTTGGCACTAGTAGAAAAGGGGGCTTTTGTCCCGGTTGGTAAGGGCCTTTAGTCCCGGTTTTTGAACCGGGATTAAAGGGTCGTTACTAATGCCTCCCCTGTAGTCCCGGTTCTTACACGAACCGGGACTAAAGACCGTCCACGTGGACGCAGCCTGGAGCTCCGCCTTTAGTCCTGGTTGGTGTTACCAACCGGGACTAAAGGAAATTTTATGATATATTTTTTTTGAAAAAAAAATTTGTGAATTTTTTTTATTTTTTTTTATTTTCAAATTCCTGAATTATTTTAACCTCTAATCTCTAATCACCACCCCTCATCACTGCTCAATTTATCCTCTAATCTTTAATCACCCCTCATCATTCCAAATCATCTAACTTTCCGGACGGTCACCCATCCTCTCACTACTCCAGCCTGAACACGCTTAGCTTCCGGGTTCTATTCTCCCTCGTTTCCAAGTCTGCACTTGTTGTTTTCCTGACAATAGTAAGATGTCAATTCTATTAACCCTCAGGAATTTAGCTTGAGCATGAAGTGACACATTTCACTGTTTGAGTTTGAAACTATTGTTTTAAAAAACAATAATTATTTAGTAACACTAATATTTCTGGAATAATTAGTTTGACCATTGTTTGACCACTGTTTGACCAGATTTGACCAAAATTCAAAAAAACTGAAATAATTATTTAGTAACACTAATATTCTAGAATAATTAGTTTGACCATTGTTTGACCACAATTTGAAATTTTTCGAATTTTTTTGCCTCTCCGGATCTTAAAAGCCCCGTATCTTTTTTCTGTTAGGTTTTTGAGGATTTTGAAAATGTTTAACGGGGTTCCCCCGATTAAATTCGGATGTAACTTTTCGAGTAGATGATTTTTCATATAAAAAAACTTTTTCATCCGAGTTCGTATGCAAAAGTTATGCCCATTTTAAGAAATTCTAGAGAGATTTTGCAAATAAAGTTGAAATATATATTTGTTAATTTTCCCAACAACTAGACCACATATCACATGGGAAACTTATTTTTTTTATTTTTTTGACATTTCCATCATTTTCTTTTGTTTTTTCTAAAACTGAAAAGGCGGTCCACGGGGGGAGGGGGGCGGTAGAGTTTGATGGGCCCTTTAGTACCGGTTCGTGCGATGAACCGGTACTAATGCCTCAAAGCCCATTAGTACCGGTTGGTGGCACCAACCGGGACTAAAGGACTAACCTTTAGTCCCGGTTGGTGCCATGAACCGGTACTAATGGGCATCGCACCCTTTAGTCCCGGTTCGTGGCACCAACCGGGACTAAAGGGCCCAGGTGAACCGGGACTAATGCCTTAGCCGCACGAACCGGGACCAATGCTCACATTAGTCCCGGTTCGTGACTGAACCGGGACTAATGTGAATATTGCCCTGTGACGAAAGCCCTGTTTTGTACTAGTGTGGGCTCCCGGCTCAGTTTCCCCGTAGAATTCAACTGCCCTATGACACTTTTCTCTCTCTACATATTTATATGTTTTTGCCACGTTGTGTCAGATTTAATCAAGAGCTACAGTTTGATTCCCCGCAACAAAAGAGTTACAGTTTCATACATTATCATTTATCAATGTATTATAGGCATCTAGAAAAAAATGTATTGGGATTTTTTTTGAGCTCATATTGGGAGAATATAAGAATATGAGTCACGTTCATTTGTAACATGGTCCTTTGGCCAAAATTGGTAATGGAATGAAAATTAGGTGATAAAGCCCCCCCCCCCCTCTGACCCTTTTCCTTTTTTTGGTAAAATATGCAATGATGTTTTGGATCCGTAAAAAATGTCACAAGCACAAAAATAACTTATGAAAAAGTGTCACAGGGACAAGGAGAAACTTGGTAAAATTTGCACGGGAATAAAATACTTGCTAAAAAGTAAATTTCAATATTAAAATAACATAAATATGGCATTGGGTGTTCAATTCACAAGGATTTGATCCCGTATTTTCCCCTCTCCCATAGGCTATTTTGTATGCAATTTGAAATAAAGTCCACATCTTTTTGGTTAACTAATGTGTGAAGAGTGGTAGTGTCACCATAAGAGGGCGCAACCTTATCAATCGGTTTTTTAACCGATGCATCCATAAATCAAAATTCGAATGAACATTTCTAATGGTGACCGAACTAGGATGGCTGGAGTTTCGGAAATTTGCAACACTTCTCGAGTCCTAAATCTTCCAAAGTATGGAAAGGAGGACGTCATGCCTAATGGAGTCGTCGATGTTTGACGGTGTTGGTATGCTTGACAGGTCTTGGAAGCGGGAGGGTGATGTGATGTCCAGCTAGAGCCTAATCCGCATTGCTTTTCAGATAGTTGAGGAAGAGGTGATCGGTGTCTCGAGAGGTGCATGAACCGTTTGAGTGTTGATATGCCCGACGGGTCTTGGAGGCAGGAGGGTGCCGTAATGTCTAGCTGGAGCCAAATCCGCGTTGCTTTCGGAGAGTAGAGGAAGAGGTGAATGGTATCTTGGGAGGTGCATGAACCATTTTTGGAAACCACACATGGCACT
>NC_057808.1:494798744-494815933 GCF_018294505.1 Triticum aestivum | reverse complement strand
ATACTTTTTTATGCAATTTGAAGTAAAAAGTATATGTTTTTTCCTGCAGTTTGACAAAAAAGCTTTCATTTCACATTATGTTTCTCCATTGTAACATTGAGTTCTTATACGTCTTTTTATTCCCATATTTTCCTCAGAAAAATCGTACAAATCTAATAGCCCCTTCTTGCACGACCGGAATGAACTATATCCATCTGTGCATATGTGTCCATGATTGTTTTGTGCGTTGTGTGGACACCGGGAGAGGAGGAGCCCTGTGCCGCCGTGTACACCGGGCTTTTGCCCGACGACGAGGGAAGAAAGAGCCGGAGTAGAGACCAACGCTGGCGATGGCCGTGTCGCCCGATACGGACGATGTGGAGCCCTTGGCATTCTTTTCTGTTCCGATCGTATTTGGGTTATTTCATTTCCATTCTTATTTGTCTTTGTGCGTTTAGCGGGTTAACGGGCGCATGTTCGCTTAGCTTCTGTCCCACCCGGCCCAACTTTGTTGTGGGTTTATGTTTTGAGTCAAAGGGCCGATAGAGGTAGATTGTCAAAAATCGATTGAACACATAATTTTCTGCAAGTCAATTTTCGTTTGTACTGCAGTTTAGTTTGATCGTTGGATGAGCATCCAACCCCTGGTCAAAATTGTCTTACGCAAAAGCAAATTTCAGTCGACTTAAAGCATCTACAGCAGGGACGTAGCTAATCCAACCCTATACCTATACGTCCGTGGACACGCCCAAATGTGTTCGTGAACAGTGATCAATTAACACTTAAAAATGTTCACATCCACATCCGTGCATCTCAAATCCGCCCTGCAAATTTATGCTAGCCATGCAATATGAATGAAACTACGTAGCTGATCATACCAAACAAAACAACAAACGGACATAAAGAATGAAATTGCATACGGGCATAAACATCACAGTTCACCGAATAAAAATACACAGATCATTGTCGGATGGACACAAAAATAACTTAAAAACTAAAGGAGGGCCGAGAAGGGTAGAGGAAATCACCATTTCATCGCCGGTTCGTTCCCCTTGCGGTCGTCGGTGTGGCTGCACCCCTCCATGTAGGCATCGGTGGCGGGAGGGTCATTGTCATCAGAATAGGAGTTGTGAGAGTCGTCGAAGAGGTCGGAGTCATCAGAGGAGGACATAACGCCGGCAATCCTACGCCTTCGCCATTAGGGCAGCCTTCGCTTTGGATGCCACATCTACCTTTGACTCACGCTTCGAGTGCTCAATCGCAAGACGGGCGACTTTGAGGTTATTGCGGCGGAGCCACCGCATGGAGGATCGTAGCGAGGAGCTGGTCCTCCGGATCAACCGGCGCGCAGGTCCGGTGGGAGGACAACGCCTCGCCCGCGACCCTCCCTTGCCCGTTGCTGCTCACGGCATGCGACCGGAGCCTCGGATTCGGGCGTCCGCGCCGACGCGGCCACTAGGACCAAGCGGTGGCTAGGGATGCCTTCCTGAGCATGTAGAGAAGGCGAATAGAGATGTGGCGGGGAGACGGACCGGGAGGGGCGCGGCTCCGTAGACACGACGGGCCCTTCCCGTTGTCCGCACTGCGTCGCCGGGCGACAGGGAACGACGTCACGGAGCCTAAGCTTCCGCTACCTCCCAGGTCAAGCCGCGAGTGGTGCAGAGGCTCGGAGGAAGACTCATATGCACGTGTGGAATAATAAACGGTAAGAAGTATTCCTAGTCTGGCATCTAAGACTAGCTCAAGTGTTGCATGATGGTTCTGTTTTCCTGATCATGGGCATGTCTATGCCAGCAACTTTGAGGGCACAATGTTAAGAGAACATTTGTCTTGAATCGACCCGGATTGATGTTATGCTATGAGATTCATTCGTCACAAGTTAATGGTACATAACACAGAGATGGTTAACGTTTGCATGATTCCTTAGACCATGAGAGTATTGAGTTTCTTCATGCTTGCTTCATGAACTTTGGGGTTTGTTAAATGTCATCCGTAAATGGGTGGCTATTACGGCGGCTTACGGGTTCATGGAAAAGTGTGTCAAGTAACTTGATAGCTCAAGATTGGGATTTGCTCCTCCGACGATGGAGAGATATTCTCGGGCCCTCTCGGTATTACGGTATCCATCATCGTCTGGCCAGACACAGTGTGATTTGATCACTGGGATACCGGAACACGGAAACGAGAAAAGAGAACAAAACCGGTAACGAGGTAACTTGCATGGTGGACAAATTGTTCGTCCACGGGGATGCAAGAAATCTCACCTCGGGTGTTTGTGACATATCGCGAAGCAACAGGAATAGCTCACTGCAACTGGAGGTTCACTCGAATATTTATTCGTGTGGGTATAGGGGTCAATATGGGTGTCCATGGCTCCGATGTTGATCATTGATCGGAAGGGGTTCCAGGTCATGTCTATACTTCACCGAACCTATAGGGTCACACGCTTAAGGGTCATCTATCTGCTGAATACTAGACAGGGAGTTTGAGAGAAAAACACTGAAAAAGTTTCGGACACCGGAAAGGTTTCGGAAAGCGGAAAAGTTCTGCAGAGAGAGGTCATCGAATGAGTTTCGGTGAAACCGAAAAGTTGTTTCGGGATATACTACTAAGTCAAATTGGTTTCGGCACCTGCCTGATAATTCTTGGAGGGTGCCAGAGTCATTCTGGAAACTTTCTAGAATTTTCCGGGATAAAAGCTGGATATGCTCCGGAGCTGCCGGAACCACTTCAGATGCTTTTCGCAGATAAAAATCACTAATCCGGAATTGTTTCGAAACGCGTTGAAAATTATTTTAGTGGGTACTGGAAATGTTCTAAGCCACATAAATATTTTCAATTCGAACGGACGCTGAAAAATGTCGTCGTGAATAGTGAAAGTGCTTTTTGGGATATTTATGGAAAGCCACCTTTTGGGGCTTTCCCCAAAAGGCTTCTAGAAGGACTTGGGGATCAGGGAACCCCCTTTGGGGGCCCCATGAAGGTGGGATGTTGAAGGGTACAGCTCCTCCATGGGGCTCCACTTGTCATCCCTTTATGCCCTTTATGCCCTTTATGTGTGACATAAAGTGTGGGCATTTTTGGGTTTTTCATGTGTCCCCTACCTCTTTGGTTTTCCTATAAATAGAGGTGGAGAGGCACTCTCCACACTCACTCTTTCTCACATACAAGTGCCATGCATGATCTGGCTTCTCTCTCCCTCCCAGCGAAATAGTTCCGTAGAGCCGAAAGGCTGTCTGGGTTCCGGTGGGAACTAGTTCTGGACGGCGAAGCCCTGCCGGATAGATGACACCGTATGTGTGGCAACCCCGTAGAGAGGTCGTAGTTTCGATCCTTTTGCCCGAGGGGCTGTTTTGAGAGTGCCTCCCGAAGGGCTGTCCAAGTGACAGTCCGAGTTCTGTGAGTCCTCCCGAAGGGCTGTCCGAGTGCCGTCCGAGTTTTGAGGGTCCTCCCGAAGGGCTGTCCGCGACACAGTCTGAGGGACTGTCCGACCGCCTCCCGGAGGGCTGTCCGTGGGGCGGATGAGGGTATACATCCTCGTGGTTGGGAGGTTGTAAATCCTAGCTGCGGGGATCTGCACCGCCGTTCGTCATCGACTCTACTTCCGCTGCGCTACGAGTCGGTAACGAAAAAGATCAAACCATGTATGCAGTCTCCATAGTGGTCCTGGGCTAGTGCGTAGGTCAGAAATTTTTTGTTTTCTGCTGCGTTATCCTACACTACAATGAATGGTGACCGAACTAGGATGGCTGGAGTTTCTAATGGTGAACGAACTAGGATGGCTAGAGTTTCGGAAAATTTCAACACTTCTCGAGTCCTAAATCTTCCAAAGTATGGAAAGGAGGACCTCATGCCTAATGGAGTCGTCGATGTTTGACGGTGCTGATATGCTTCATAGGTCTTGGAAGCGGGAGGGCGATGTAATGTCCAGCTAGAGCCTAATATGCATTGCTTTTCAGATAGTTGAGGAAAAGGTGATCGGTGTCTCGGGAGGTGCATGAACCATTTGAGTGTTGATATGCCCGACATGTCTTGGAAGCAGGAGGATGACCCCCCCTCTCCCAAAAAAAAAATACTTTTTTATGCAATTTGAAGTAAAAATTATATGTTTCTTCTACAGTTTGACAAAAAAAACTTTCATTTCACATTATGTTTCTCCTTTGTAAGATTGAGTTCTTAAACGTCTTTTTATTCCCATATTTTCCTCAGAACAATCATACGAATAGAATAGCCCCTTCCCGCACGACCAGACTAAACTATATCCATCGTCGCATCCGTGTCCATGATCGTTTTGTGCGTTGTGTGGACTACATAGGTTATTGCGGCGGAGCCATCACGTGGAGGATCGTTGTGTGGAGCTGGTCCTCCGCATCAACCAGCGCGTGCAGGTCCGGTGGGAGAACAACGCCTCCCCCGCGACCCTCCCTTGCCCATTGCCGCTCACGGCATGCGACCCGAGCCTCGGATTCCGGCGTCCACGCCGACGCGGCCACTAGGACCAAGCGGTGGCCAGGGATGCCTTCCTGAGCAGCTAGAGAAGGCGAATAGAGACGTGGTGGGCGACGGACCGGGAGGGGCGCGGCTTCGTAGACGCGACATGCCCTCCTGCTGTCTGCACTGCGTCACCGGGCGACACGGAGCCGGAGCTTCCACTACCTCCCAGGTCAAGCCGCGAGTGGTGCAGGGCGATGCGCACTGCGAGCTCCTCCATGTCATCCGGCTCCGCGTCACACAGCATTGACTCCTGGCCGTCGTCGACACCGGATCCGCCGCTGCCGTCATTTGACATGGCTTGAAAGGGGAGTGGATGGGGACGAAGAGAAGTGGAGTGGAGCAAGCCAGCGAGGGGTTTGACTGTCGTCTAGGATTCGTCCAGATGAGGATTTATGTGAGGTCCGAGTGAGCTAGGATGGGCCGGTCTGACATGGCAGATGCGCTCGGGCGCGTCCGAGCCTTCTCATACTCACCCGAGATGTAGGTTGGGTTTGAAGGATGCAGGTCCCAAACGTCTGCATACATCTGTGGGCGGTTTTAAAAGAATGGCTAAGTCATGGTTTTATAATCGGCACTGACTGGACCGTATGCCCGGTCAGGTTGAAAAAGTCTGTCCGTAGATGCTCTTACACATACACGTAGTTTTAGAATGGGTAGCGACGTGGAACGGCCGCCGCTAACTCGTCTTTGCCTTTTGCGTGTAACAGACGCTCGGTTTCCGTTTAGCAGTGGTGACACCGCAAGCCGGACGTGTTTCGGTGGCCGTCTTGGGCACAGATGCGGATGCCACTCCTACCAGGAGGCTGTTTGGTTGCTACCCTGTCTGACCGACGCGCGTCCGTCTTCGAGCCACCGTTATAAGGTTTCTACCCCGACGCACAACCCAGCCCATCAAACGCAACCAAACGGCCCCGCCCCCTCCGTAAGCTCGACCGCTCGATCGCACCAAGATCACGCACGTCCCGGCGACCCAATACAGACCGGCGGAAGTGTTCGCGGACTACGTACGTAGCGGCGATGGACGCATCGGCGACGACGCAGAAGCGGAAGTGCCCCGACAAGGAGGAGACGGCCGGCATGTGCGCCAACGGCTGCGGCTTCTTCGGCGCCGCCGCCACCGGCAACATGTGCTCCAAGTGCTACCTGGACCACGTCACCCACACCGCCAACACCATGGCCACCTCGACCGGGCCTCCGGTGAAGAAGGCCAGGATGATCGTCGCCGTCCCGTCCTCTGATGGTGCGGCCGCCTCCTCCGCCGCCGCCGCAGTTGACTCCTCCGTGACGTCCGTGAAGCAGCCGCCGGTGTCGGCGTACCGGTGCGCGACGTGCCGCAAGAAGGTGGGCCTGCTGGGGTTCCGATGCCGCTGCGAGGGCACCTTCTGCAGTGTCCACCGCTACTCGGAGAAGCACGACTGCGGATTCGACTACAAGACCGCCGGCCAGGAGCAGATCGCCAAGCACAACCCAGTCGTGGTTGCGGACAAGATTTCCCGAAGGATCTGACGCCCGCAAGAAACCACCAGATCAACGGCGAACCGATCAAGCAGTTGGTTCGTGGCGTCCTCGAGGATATATACGATCGATCTTAGGATTTTCTAGGCCTTTTTGGATCGGACATTGCAGATTGTACTGTGAACAACTGTGCTTGATTCGTCGAATTGATTAATAAGAGGATTAAGATCATAGGCTGGACTTGTATGTATAAACTGAATATAATTACTGTATTTTGGTACCAAATGTGACAACAGAGAAATGTAAAATGGTCAATCTATTCTATTGCATGTGTTGGACAGACAACAGTCCAATTATTACGTCGGAATGAAGATTGGACTTTGCCTTGATCCCCTCTCCCGATCTGCTCTCCCGATCCCCTCTCTCCTAATCCAATTTAGGGCTTCAAGCCGCCGCCACCGGAGCTCCGCGGGGCAAAGCCCAGGCGGGGGATGATGGCAACGGTGGGGCCGTTCTCCACCACGGCTTCAAGATGCGGTTGCGGTGGAGATCCGCACGGGTGTCCTTGACGTGTGCGTGGTCTGGTGTCGGCAGCACAACGATGAGGGCCCATCCGCCGTCGATGCCTCAACCAGGCGGGGCAACGGTTCCGGGCGGTGCTGCGGCTGCGGCCAAGCACAACCCTGACGTGGTTGTGGACAAGATAACTACCAGAATCTGAATAAACCCCACAGATCGCTACTCGATCCTGGCAGTTCGTTGGTACTCGAGGAGTTGATGGGTCGATGGTATGTTATTGTAACGGAAATGATAAAATCCAGACATCAGTTTTTTGACCATAGCAAATTGAATGTTTTTTATGACAAGAAGTTTAGTTGGTGAGCAGGATAATATATCAATAAAAAGCAATGTAAAGACGGACTGGTCATGCTTACCAACTAAATTTGCCATGATCCACAAATATGAATTATCATAAAAATGTTTGATTTGCCATAGTCAAATCCTGAACATTTGGAACTTATCAGCATCCATTTGTAATTTCTTGATCCTGGAAACTGTAAATGTTAGTTTGGACTTCAGAGATGACGACAATATTTGTACTCAACATTCTTATATTTTCGAAAAATATTAAGATCCTTTTTGTAAAATACGCATGAGTATGCGTATCATCTATTGATAGAGAGGAGAGGGTAGAAGTATACCCGTCCGCAGAGTTACATCGTTACAGCCCGGGTACGGGCAAAGGCCAGAGGCCGGAAACATCGGAAAATATTAAGATCTACTCCTTCCGTCCCGAGTTATTTGTCCTAGATTTGTGTAGACATGGATGTATTTAGACACTTTTTAGTATTAAATACATCCGCATCCAGAAGAAAATGTAAAACAAGTAATTTTGGATGGAGATAATATTATAAAAGTTTATTAGCAGTACAAAGCATCTGAAATATAATAAACATTACATCGAGGTATCTATACCACCGAACGACAATTGTCGCCGCGAAAACGAGCCGCCGACGCACCACTGTAGCCGCTCACTTATCAGAGCCAGTTTGACCTTGTCGATGAAAGCCGGAAAATCTTCGTCCACGTACCCCTAAAGACCAGTTCCCTAGAGCCATAGTATAAAAAGTCAGTGTTGAACCTTTGAATAGATCTAAAACAAGTAACACCAAATCTCGCCGACACGCACACATAACGAGAAACCCTAATCTTGCCGCCCAAGGAGGCGGCAAGAATCTACACTAGAGCTCCATCGACTACGCCTAAATGGATGAACTTAAGGTCTATCGGAGTCTGAAGACGAATCAACGAAGAAGAGCCGAATGGACTTAAACTTCGTACGAGCCACAAATGGACTTAAACTTGGTGTGACAATGCCAACAGCTATCTGTGTTGTCTCTCAATCTCATCTTTCTGCAGTGGTGAGTATCTGTATGGTCTTGAATTAACTGGGGTGGTTCTAGGTATGAGGTGTATGGCTCTAACAAGGGAAAGACCAGTAGGCTCACGAAAGACATCGTCAAATTCTTGATGTAATTACTTGATTTCTACTGGAGGATGTATGGAGAAGTATTTGTAGCGGGTGGCAATATAACTTGAGTTGTCCATATATCATTTCCTTTGTGTCATTTGGCCACTTGATCAACAGAGAGTTCTTGCAAAACAATTTGCTTTGAAGATAACACCCCTTGCAACTTGATGAGCTTGTCCTAGTACAGGAATCGGATCAACGTTTATTGTCAGTGGCATTTCAAAGCACATCATTGCTCCAACCGATCCATGCCTAATATCAGTGACTTTCATAGGATAAGTAAAGGTGTGACCCTGCAACCAACAAGTTAGTGTAGGAATTTCAGACTGACAGATCAATTGTTCCCCTTAACTGTCAGAGGCTATTTGAGTTCTTGTGGTTAAGTCTGAATTCTGGACAATGAGGCAACATCGATAAAGCTGTGTGTGCTTTCTGAGTCCAACAATAACAACACCACTTGATTTTCAATAAGAGCTCTTAATAGAATAGTTCTTGAATGATCTGCACCCGACAGAGCATTGACTGGCTGAAGCAGTTCTTCTTCCACTGCTTCCTTTACTGCAATAGCATCCAATACAGCATCAAGAATAATACCACTCTCCTCAGTTTGCAATCCAACTGCATGTGTTTGCACCGTGTCTTGTCCTTGCTTAGCACATACATGACCTGGTGCAAATTTTTCACCCAGCTAAAGCAGAGACCATTTGTGCGTCTGTACTTCTTCAATTGTTTAGCTCTCCACAATTCCCCTGAATTTGCATGTTGCTTGCCATCAAATATACTACTCACTTTGATCTAAATTATTGACACCGCTTTAGTACAACTTTTTACTAGAGTTGTATTAAAACAATGTCAATTAATTTGGATTGAAGGGAGTATCTAAATTGTTTAGCCCCACTTTATCATGTCGATTGCGCCTACGAAGAGTACACATTCTAGTTGGTACCTGACTCAGTAGCCACTTTGGACCGATGACGGCCCAACCTGTTAGTACGGGGTAAAATATGTAATATGGCAAGAAAAGTAGAGCGATCTTCAGGAAGCTGAGTAATTTTGTTAAATCAGAATGTTGTTAAGAAAAGCAACTTGTACATAGCTAATTTGAGGCTCGATAATGAAGTAGATATGTAACTAGAATGAAACCAAAATAACAAGGATTACACCAACAAAGTCCACAAGTTGTAGCTGCCCAAGTTCGCACTTAATTATGTTTAATTCCGCCGATTCTAGCTCGCGTTGTTGGTGGCGAAGCAGACCTTCCTGACTTCGCCGGGGTCGGTCCCGGTAAGCACCTCGATGCCTCCCATCTTCACCATAGCCCCTGCGAACCTGGCCATCCATGCGATGGGGTTAGCGGCGTTGTCGGTTACCATGGCCGCCGTCTTGTTGCCGGTTGTCGGTGTCTGGTCCATCAATGTCTGGTCCGACGTGAATAACACCTGCCCAGAGGCCACGTTATGGTAGAACTGGTTGCTCAGCTTGTTCGGGTCCGTCACGCGGTTGTTGCTCACGGAGATGAATCCCCCGCCGTTCCTCGGCGGCGGGCACACCTTCTTGAGAGCCGCCGCAAAGGTGGCGTTCATAGTGGGGTCGACGGTGGGGTACAACCGTGGGGTGACAAAGTTGCAGTGCGTGAGGCCGAAGGAGTGCGCGCCGGAGAGCACCACCAGGTCCTCTGCGTTGAGGCCTTTGGTGGCGAAGTTGTCAAGGAGTTCTTGGAGCTGAAATGCCGGGGACGGGATGCCTTGGAAGACCTCGTCGGCGATTGACCGGAAGCCGTCAAGGCGGCCGGATGGCATGTGAAAGTTGAAACCGCCTGAGGCGACGATGGAGTCACGCGCCGCAAAGGCCAGGATGTCGGCACATGAGACGACACGAGAGCAGACGGCCTCCACGGCGGCCTTGATCTTGTTCACGGCGTCGTACCCGCGCAGAGGGATTGTTGTTTTCTCAGTTTGCGGGTTGCTGGTGGTCGGGTCCAGCAGAATAGAGGCATCGCAACCCTGTAAAAGGTCATTATAAATATACTTTTCCAGATTTGTACGTATCTATGTAGTACATTTCGGTAAAAGTTCATGGAAATACAAATTATACACACATGAAAAATCTGATAGTGTATTATTTCCACCTTGACAGTTTTAGTTTATTCTTGAATGTTAGTAGTTAAAATTAGAAAGTTCAATGCATGCTTTCTTGATAGTCTCATGTATTCAAGAAGGGACACAGGGGTAGTATGTTTATATGGAATAAAAATGTCACATATGAAGTTTATATAGATTTCCAATGAAACCCCAAGTGTTCCAAAATGTAGCGTGGCATGCATGTGTTTTCATTAAGGTACGTACCCTGACAAAGCAATCGTGGAAGAAGAGGCGAACAAAGGCGGCGCCCATGGTGGGGTCATTGTTGATCATGCCTTGCACGACGTTCCTCACCGTGTCCTCGGCTTGCGGGCACGACGAGTAGTAGAAGCCGTGCTGCAGCCCCGCGGCCATCGACACAGAGCTCAGCGCAGCGGCCATGAACGCCATGAGCACCACAACCTTGCTGGGTGCCATCGCCATCTCCAATTCTTGTTCACTTACTACTGTTTGCGTGTGTCTAATGAAAGAGACTTGCAGAGAGAGTGCTTGATGGTGACAATAGTGTGGTTTCGACGAGTATTTATAGATCAAGAAGGCCATGAGGACGAGCACGTACATGCATGACCTTATTAGCTAGTGTGTTTAGTTCAGTGCATACAAAGAATTCGTCTGAATGATTAGGAGGTTGGTTACCGTACCACACTGGTAGTTGAATTATTTGCAGCTATGGACGCGTTGACAATGCCACATGATATCGTATTATTTTCGTAGAAGATTAGGAAATCACAAGTGTACAATTAATAATCTGGATGATTAGTTCGTTACAGCATGTTGACACTCTTTTTTTGGCGTGGGGGAACAGCATATTTTGACTCATGGGCTTGAACTATGTTGGCAGGAGATTAATCCTAGCTAGGTTGATGAGTTAGGAGTTAATTCCAGCTTTGTTGATGACCATGTTAACACTCCCACCGGCAGTTAGGGGTAACGCAATGCGGCTTCTCAATGATTAAAGTCAGTCCCTCGGTTTGGCATGCAGATGATAATCACCGACTAGCACTTATTTTAAGACAGGCGCTTGCTGTGGACATTCCCTCCCGATAATCAAGGTGTTTGTCCGTTGACACCAACGTCAACTTGACTTGGGATCGACTCGACTCAACCTCAACCCCAACGTTGGTTGTGGTCTCCACCACCGCCGCAAATTAAGCTGGCTTTTGTTCGTTGGTCTCCACGAACGTTCTTATGTCAGATGAACCAGGTTCACTTATTGAAGCTGAGCATCAAGCGCACTAAACATGATTTTGTTCACGATCTTTAATTGATTTTTGTAATTGCGCTGCTGCCTGCTGGCTTCCATGCAGGAGTTGATTGTGCTTCTTCTTTTTTGCTGGTAGACCTGATGTACAGATTGCTGCGGTGATATATAGATTATAGAGCGGAATTGTGCTAACAAGAACAAATTAGTGCACAAGTGGATCTAAAACATTATTTTGTCCATGATAATTAATTTATTTTGTAAGTGCACTCCTGGGTTCCATGGAGGAGTTGACCTGCCGTGTACGTACATTGCTGCGGTGATATAAATCATAGTGCGGAATTGCGCTAACAAGATCAAATTGATGGATGAGTGGATCTAAACATAATTTGTTCATGATCCTTCATTGATTTTGTAAGTGCGCTCTTGGTTTGCATGGTGGAGTTGACCTGTTGTGCACATTGCTGCGGTGACATAGATTATAGTGCAGAATTGTGCTAGCAAAATCAAATTAATGTATGAGTGGATCTACAACATATTTTGTATCTGTTTAATTTTCGCACGTTTGCTTTCCATTTACATTTACATTTTATTTTTATATTCTTTCCTTTTTACCTTTTTACTATATTTTATATTTTAATTTATTTTGCTGGAAAATAATGGAACATTTTATCAATGCACATGAGCACATACATAATCATTCATGATTTGTTTTAAAACCAGGAACTTATTTGTTAATACATGTTTTTTAGTGTAGGGAACATTTCCCAAATATTAAATGAGTTTTTTAATTCAATATATGAACATAATATTTATGTCATCCATGAACAATTTCCCTTTTTGCAGTATATGATTTTCATGATATAATATGAGTTCTATGAGTTTTACAATAAATAAATCTATTATATACATTCTATGAAAATATATAAATAAGTAAAATTATGAAGATTATTGGGCCACACTAGTGGGGAGGATATCAGGTGATACCATCTCTTAGATGCTCCCATGATACCAATTCGAAAAATTCAACTTTAAATGTTTTAAAAAAACCGAAAAAATCATGGATGTTCACAACATATCTGTCTACCAACCCTAAAAAAATTCATATCCAAATTAGATATACACATTGAGAAACAACAAAGACACATATATTATGAACATCCATGATTTTGTTTTTGGAATTTTTTGAAACATTTAAATTTGAAGTTGTTGAATTGGTATCATGGGAGCATCTAAGTGTTGGTTGCACCTAATATTTCCCCCACACTAGTGGCCTATCCATGTAGGAACCTTTCAGGCTTTTGAATGACTGTATCGGTCGCATTACTGGATAGGAGCCGAACAAACGCACACTAGGCGTCACACCTGGGCAGGCCCAATCGCACGTACGTAAGGCGCCTGTAGCGACTCATGTCGTGTAGGGAGAATATCATACGGAAACCAACATTCGATGGAAACCGGTGAAAACCACGAGAAGAGGATATTTCGAAGTTTAAAAAATCTGAAAAAAATACGAGATGTTAAGAGGATCATGTTTTACTGCCACAAAAAAATTCAAGTTGAAACACATTACGAGATGTGAGCTATGAAAAAGACAAAATCAGCATTGAATAGTGCCGAACAGTAATATCACTATTCAGGGCTGAATTTGTCTTTTTTATAGCTCACATCTCGTAATGTGTTTCAACTTGAAATTTTGCGCGGCAATAAAACATCACCCTCTTAACATCCCGTATTTTCTTCAGATTTTTTCAAAACTTTAAAATATGGTTTCCACGAAGTTTTCATTGAATATTGGTTTCCGTATGATATTCTCCCCACAGGGTGCCCCGTTTTCCCATCCTCTAGTTGTACAGTGGCGGTCCGGGTTTTCTAAGACGACTATAGCAAAACAGTTTCCTGTAAGGAGCATTGTAGCAGATCAGGTTACTGTAGCAGAACAGTTTGAGTGAAAACATAGTTTTAAATTATGTGAAATTAGTGAAATCACTTCTTTACAATAAGCGATTTTTTTTAGTTGAGCGAAATGAGTGTTTTGTATTAAGTGAAATCAATGATTCGGAAATTATTTAAATTTGTTGATTGAAATGAGTGAAATATGTTGTTTTAAATGAGTGAAATTGCTCTTTTTGAAAATGATTGAAATTGTTTATTTGAACTGAGTGAAACAAGTCTTTTGAAATGATTGAAAGTGTTTTGAAATGAGTAAAATCTGAGTTTTGAGATGAGCGAAATCAATGTTTTGAATATATTCTACACTGAGTTTTTAAGAAACGAGTGGAATTTGTTTTTAGAAATAAGTGAAACATGTTTCACTAATTTTAAAATGGATTACAACATAATCCACTTTGATCTCGTTTTAGATCTCGACATCAGAAATCGAAATATGTAAACTGATTTAAAAATAAATCTTGCTTCATAAGATACCAAAGAATGAACATCTCAGAAGAACATAAAGTAGTAGTACTAGTTTTTCTATGGATGAAGAGACATAACCATATGTGCATGCAACCAATATCTCACGCTCTGACTCGCTGACATAAAGTTGACATCCTTTCTAGGCGTATCTAAAAGAATGGGTTATGTATTCTACATACCAGTGCGCAGGAAATTTCTAGAATAATATCACCTAGCATTGTGAGAATCTCGAAGCCAGAACAAACGACAGATGCAGGCACGGGAGGGGCCTGAGCACGGTAGATTTTCCTTCTTCCATCAACAATAATGCGCATTTTAATTTATTGTATGTGTATAGCACGAGTCGAACAACTCATAAATCTTCATGGTACGGGGATCATTACATGGATCCAGCAGTGCGATTGATCACATCGTGCACGATGTGATCCAGCAGTACGGGCAACATGGGGCTGATGTTCATCTTCTACCTCAAGGCACCATCATGATTAGCTACTGTATGTAAAAGAATTGAACAAGAAGAATTGAACAGATCAGCAAAGAGTACCTGGGTCCATGTTTAGATCAAAGTGGTGTGCAGGCTGTAGTTCATCATGCAAGGCAGCTTCATCTTCTTCCTGTACAGGTTGCCCATACAAGGCAGCTTCATGTTCTTCCTCATCTGGTGGTGCTATGTTCAAGTCCATGGCCATGGATAGTGTGTGTGTGGTGTACTGTTTGCTTCATGTGAGCTGCCTTTTGTAGCTGGGTTAGACGCTTGGGTTTCAATTCTTAAACATGGCGCCTCTTCTAATTTCTCTGGTGCCAAGTACTATTGTTACTTTAGTAGTTTAAATGGCGGGAACAGTGAAAGTGGAGCTCAACTCTCTGGCGCCAAGTACTTTCTGGTGTTTGGATTTTTTTTTGCTTTATGTTGCCATTAACTGTACACTAGAATCGAAGCAACACTCGAGCTGCCAGTAGCTTAAATGAGAGGTGGAAGGGGGTTTCTGCAGACTTTGTTAATTTGTCTTGACACACCCAGACGCACACTTTCTAGCGGGCGGAGGGAGTACATACCAGTGCGAAGGAAATTTCTAGAATAATGTCTCCTAGCATTTTTGGTGAGAATCTCGAAGCCAGAACGAACCGCAGATGCCGACACGGGAGGGGCCCAAGCACGGTAGATTTTCCTTCTTCCATCAACAATAATGCGCATTTTAGTTTATAGTATGTGTATAGCACGAGTCGAACAACTCATAAATCTTCATGGTATGGGGAACATTACATGGATCCAGCAGTGCGATTGATCACATCGTGCACGATGTGACTAGCAAAAAAAACAGACACGAACAAGGTAGTTGATACAGGGGGCTGGCCGGCAGCGGCAGGTCATCACCACTTGGAAACAAAGGGCCGCCTGGACTTGTGAGGAGTAGACGACGATGGCACCGTCGACCACGGAGCTGGTGCAGGCGCAGGCGAAAGCGCGTCCGCGGCGAGGATGGTGACGTTGAGCTTCAAGCCCATCTGGCAGTGGTTGCCCACGGTGCAGATGAACCACCTCCTCCCCGCGTCGCCGAGGTGGACCTGGTCGGCACCGGACCTCCAGGCGGCGCCGCCCTTGGTGTCCTTGCACGCCTTGAAATCCGGGCCGCTCACCTCCACCACGTTATGGAGCGCCTTGTTGTACTTGAACACTGCAAGCACGCGCGCGCATCTCCGTGAATCAGTGAGCAGCTCAATCTCGTTTGTGCAGCGAGAACGAAGGGCACATGGTAATGGCTAATGGATGCATGATTACCTAGCGCGTCGCCGACCGTGAACTGCTTGCTCTTGGACCAGGCGGTGTAGTCGAACCCGAGCGTCCACCCACTGCCGTCGCCCACGGGGTGGACCGTGGCAGAGGCAGCGAGCAAGGGGAGGAAGACCATGGCGATTCCCACCGCCACGGCAAGCATCTGCTTGGAAGCCATGGAGATTGTCGAGCCCTGAAACTGAAACTACTTCTTCCTATTTACTTACTGCTCTCAGGCTGTACTATGGTGTGATGACTGATGAGAACAAATTAAAGCACACATACATGGTTATATAGGAGTGACAATGATCTTGTACGTGCATGGGAGAAATAGTCAAGACACAGGATGGAACTAGTAGCTCCTCGTCGGAGTTACCAATGGAAGGATAGTGATGCATGGTTGACACGGTCTGCATCTTCCTTTGCAGCTCTTCGTCCAAATGTCATCTGAGAGCAAAGGTTTGACACTTTCGCCAGACCCATCAGGACAGGAGCAAGAAACAACGGCTAGTAAAAACAAGATTTCAAATATTAATTTTGCTCTCTTGTATTCCAGTTTATGAATGGAGTTTTTCGAAACCACACAATTCTGTACCTTTACACTGGGTCTCTTCAGAAAAGCCTAGCTACCATTACCAGTCGATTTTTTTCTCTTTGGAGAGCTTGATACGCTCCACATTACCTCACTGCAGCTAAGATGTGGTTGAAATCAAAGAGGTGGGGGCCGGAGGCTAGATTTGGTCGAAAATAATGCTAAGCTTATCTTAGCGATGCCATAGAATAATCGCTTACATGTTGTTAAAGATACTTTTGAAAAGAAAATTAGTGTGATGAAAAACCAAATCTGTAATACAACATTCTATTTCATCATACTAAATTGCTTTTTACATGAGCTAAAAAGTCCATGGAAGTAATTTAATGATATATACATGAGTCTATATACAAGAAACTTCAATGATAGGTTTGTTGGCTTGTGGTGGAAAAGCATTTTTATATCAAAACATGATTTTCATTACACAAGTGTTTAAACATCAATGCATGCCCCACCTCGGAAATGGCGAAGGCGTCTTTTAATTGCTATTTTAATGAGATGCAATTGACCATATAGAAATGGCTTATTTTTTAAATCTAAATAGTTCTCAACTTATCGATGCATTCTAGAAAAAACAATTTTTTAAATTAGAAATCTTGATTTTCATGACACAAACTTGGGTTTCAAAAATATTTGTCGGGATATGTCCTCGGGGGATCTAGCTTCCCAGATCTTGTCTGTGAGGAATGCAACGGTGATTTTTTTTACACTCAGTATGGAAGAAATTCAATTTAGAAAATTTAATACATTTACATGTTGGCGACTTGATCAATACTGATAACTTTACTATTCAAATGAAATTAATATTTGGTCGAAGAGAAAAATGGAAGGGCTCAAAAGAACGAAATTGTTGTTTGGGAGTTCGGACCATGGTCCGCCCGCACCTACCCTACAGTCTAGCCCGTTCACCCGTTGACACCAGTCTATAGATGTGTGCACTTTGAAGTAACTAAAAAGGTGCTTAGGAGACCTACTGATCTCTAAGAGCATCCATTGCCGAACTGCTCAAACGCTTCATACAAGTTCACGCGAACGGCCCGGTTAGTGATTGGTCACAAAATCGTGAACCAACCGGGCTTCTCAAACCGACCATATACGTCCGG
>NC_057808.1:494793435-494798531 GCF_018294505.1 Triticum aestivum | reverse complement strand
ATCCGACAGACTGGACACATCATAAATTCCACCAAATTCCCCACTGACCTTGTCTGACCAACCTTTTTCCTCTCCTCTTTCTTCCTTGTCCGCGTCGGCCCCCTTGCTCCATTGACGCCCCGACACCTCTACGCCACCACCACTGCCACAAAATTCCTGCCCGCCAGTCTCGCCGCCCCGAACACCGCCATGGTACGTCTTGCTCTTCTCGGTCACCTTGCCCTCCATGCTTTTGACAAATTGTCCAAACAGGTTTTTTTTCAATTTTTTTAGGTCAAACGATGGATTCGGAGGGTTCGGCTGACAAGGAGTATGGAAACAAGGAGCTTGATGAATTGATGCAAAAGGAGTTCTTCGATCCTTCTGGGTCAGACCAACATACCACGACCATGATGATCATGAGTATCCAAGTGGAAATGGACAGGGATGTGGAGCACATTCTAAACTTCAAGGTTTCTATAAAGGGAGAAGAGTTTTGAACCAGGATAGAATCGCTGGAGCACAACTGCTCTACAAGGACTACTTTGATCCTGTACCAACACATTCCGTGATACATGCACTAGGAAAAAGCTATAGATGGAATGGCCACTAATGGCGCACCAGACATGTGGTGCGCCATTGCTATGTAGCAGTGGCGCACCATGTGCTGGTGCGCCATTAGTGTGAAATACACTAATGGCGCACCACACACACGGTGCGCCATTAGTAACAATTTTTTTTATTTTGCCAGACATACTAATGGCGCACCAGGACATAGTGCGCCATTACTAGTTGTAACTAGTAATGGCGCACCAGCAACATAGTGCGCCACTACAATATTTTTTTATTTTTTACTTTTTTGCAAAACTACTAATGGCGCACTGCTCCCTCGTGCGCCATTAGTGTTTTTTTTTGCAAAACTACTAATGACGCACCACCAGCAGGTGCGCCATTAGTAACCAGGGTTATTAGTAACCAGGGTTACTAATGGCGCATTATGTGGTGGTGCGCCATTAGTAACCTGGGACGAGCTAGATATTTTGGACAGCCACACCTACCCACTCACTTTCCCCACTTCATTCTCTCCTCCCTCCTTCAAGCTTGTCTCGGCTGCCTCCTCCTCCTCACCTCATTTGCACCATAAATTCATCCAAATTACGTGGTTAAAGCCCCTTTTTTTGATAGGTAAGTAAGGGGGAAGCTATCTTTATGTTGTTCTCCCTCCAACAACGTGCACATGCACTTTTTATGTCCTAGCTAGATCTATGTATGTTTGTGGTGTTGCATATATGTTTGTGTTTGCAGGTACCGGTATTTGAAATGCGATAGTTGCCAATATTTTGCCGGAATGTTGATTCATTTCCGTTTCGGCGAGAATTTTGGCACTATGCATTCTTTTTGGTCCTATTTTTAGGGAAAGTCATGCCAAATTTTTTCTTGGTTCTAAAATATCGTTTTGCTCTACCCCGCAGGCGACCATGGTCCGCACGATGACCGAAGGCATCGTGAATAGGTTTTTGAGCTCCGCGAAGGCCGAGATGCTTGAAAAGAACGAGACGGAGATAAGATGTCCGTGTCGAAGATGCAAGCTGAAGAGCCTTATTGCAGACCCGGATTCCGGGCAGGTGCGGGACCACCTGCTCTTGCGTGGTTTCATGGATGGCTATCGGTGGCAAGGTGATGAAGATGACTATGAAGTCGTCCATGGGGGTCGGGCAAGAAATGAGGATGGGCAGCAAGACAACCACCGCAGCTCGGGCGGGCGAGAAGACGAAGAATCTCCAGGACATGATCACGACGGTGATGCTGTACACAGTCATCATGTAGAAGATGCCGGACATGATGATGAGGAAGATGCGGGAGCAGACGAAGGGCATGATCATGAAGATGAAGATGCCGGCGGAGCAGACGACGATGGACCATCGATGGGCTGGGTGCAGGACCCTCATATTCAAGAGCTGCTTCTCAAGCAGACGGATAACGCAAGAGCTGCCGCCCGAGAGAAAGCCAAGCTGGATCAACTGGAGATAGATGCGGTTACTCCATTGTATGAAGGATGCAGGCCCGAGGATACCCGCCTGAAAGTAACGCTCATGGCTCTGGAGATGAAGGTAAAGCACAAAATGACCGACGCATGCTTCGACGAGAACATGTCATTCTGGCACGAACGTCTTCCCAAGGGGAACAAGTGCCCGACCAGTTTCGAGGAGGCGAAGAAAATCGTGTGTCCTCTGGATTTACCGCACGTGAAATACCATGTGTGCATGAACAATTGCATCATTTATCGGGACGAGCACACGGAGTCTACCATATGTCCGGTGTGCGGCGTCACTCGATACAAGAAGAGGAAGAAAGCTCCTCGAAAAGTGGTGTGGTACTTTCCGATCACTCCTCGTCTGCAGCGGTATTTTGCGGACCCTAAGGTAGCAAAGCTCCTGCGTTGGCACGCGGATAGGGAGGAGAAGAAGCGAGAAGATGACGCAAATGACCCGGAGATAAATAAAAAAGACAAGATGCTGAGTCACCCTAAGGATGGGAGCCAGTGGCAAGCGTTGAACTTCGAACACCCAGAATTTGGGAACGATCCAAGGAACATCGTGCTGGGCGCGAGCACCGATGGAGTCAATCCGTTTGGCAGCCAGAGAAGCACACATAGCACCTGACCTGTGTTTGTGTGGATGTACAACCTTCCCCCCTGGTTGTGCATGAAGAGGAAGTACATTCACATGAGTATGCTAATTGAAGGGCCGAAACAACCAGGGAACGACATCAATCTGTATCTGGGGCTGCTGGAAGAGGAGCTAGACACGCTGTGGAAAACGCCAGCCAATACGTGGGACGCCGCAGAGAAAGAATATTTCCCTATGAGAGCCGCACTGCTCACGACGGTGCACGACTATCTCGGTTTCGGATATCTCGCGGGGCAGGTGGTCCACGGATATTCTGGATGTGTCAGGTGCATGGATGACACAACGTATCGCCAGCTAGATAGAGATCCCGGGTCTTTGAAAACCATGTTCATGGGACATCGAAGGTGGCTTCGCGACGATGACCCGTGGAGGAAACGCAAGGATCTGTTTGATGGTGAAACCGAACCCCGAAGACGCCCGCGTACGAGGAGCGGCGAGGAAATAGACGAGCTGTTGAAAAATTGGAAAGATTGCCCATTGCCGGGAAAGAAGCAAAAGGCGCCAGAGCCGGGAAAGAAGCGAAAGGCGCCAGAGCCACTGCTGAAGGTATGGAAAACGAGGTCTGTTTTCTGGGACTTGCTGTACTGGAAGATCCACCGTGTGCCTCACAGCCTTGATGTCATGCATATCACGAAGAACGTGTGCGAGAGTCTGCTTGGTACCCTGCTCAACATGCCAGAGAGGACCAAAGATGGGCCGAAAGCAAGGGCAGACTTGAAATCAATGGGCGTCAGGGAGGAGCTTCACGCTAATGATGATGATGATGATGAGGCGAAGCAGGACACGGAAAGTCGTCGCAAAGGCAAAAAGGCCAAGAAGACCGGAAATGACTTCCCTCCCGCGTGCTTCACTCTAAGTCGGGAGGAGATCGATAAGTTTTTCACCTGCCTCGTAGGAGTAAAACTTCCTTACGGTTACGCGGGGAAGATAAGCAGATACCTAGACTCAGTGAAGCAGGAGTTCAGCGGGATGAAGTCTCACGACTGTCACGTGCTGATGACGCAGATACTTCCAGTTGCAATCCGTGGGATCATGGACACGCACGTCCGTGAAACGCTATTTGGCTTATGCAACTTTTTCGACGTCATCTCTCGGAAGTCGGTTGGCGTGAGGCAACTCAGAAGGCTACAGGAAGAGATCGTGGTGATACTATGCGAGCTTGAGATGTACTTCCCTCCCGCATTCTTCGACGTTATGGTGCATCTGCTGGTCCATATCGTGGAGGATATCATCCAACTCGGGCCGGCGTTCCTGCACAGCATGATGCCGTTCGAAAGGATGAATGGTGTCATCAAAGGATACGTTCGCAACATGTCACGTCCAGAGGGAAGCATAGCCAGGGGCTTTCTGACCGAAGAGTGCATCGCCTACTGCACGAATTATCTAGGCATCGAGAACCCCGTTGGTCTGCCCGTCAACAGGCACCTCGGCAGGCTCGCGGGATGGGGTCACCGTGAGGGTCGCCGCGAAATGCATGTCGACTTCGATGGTCGACTCGCCGACTTTGAAAGAGCAAACCTAGTCGCGCTACAACACATAGACGTGGTCGATCCTTGGGTGGTAGAGCACAAAACATTTATTGAGAAGACGTACAATGACCGAGGCCAACAGAGGACAGACGGAGATATAATCAAAGAGCACAACTCATGTTTCACGCGTTGGTTCAAGCAGAAGCTTCTGTCGTACCCTTTACATGAGGATTCTTCCGCGGAAGAACAACTCATATTCGCCTTGTCACAGGGCGCCGAGCACAACCTGATGACGTATGAGGCGTACGATATCAACGGCTACACATTCTACACCGAGGACAAGGACATGAAGAGTGATGGTTATCAGAACTCCGGGGTAACGATGGAATCCTACACCGGTAACGACAAGGATAGATACTACGGAAGGATCAAGGAGATCTGGGAGCTAAGCTACGCTGGAGAGAAGGTCCCGATGTTCCGTGTCAGATGGGCCAAGAGCGTCATAAAAGAAGACCGGTATTTCACCACCATGTTTATACCCGAAGCCAAATCCAAGACCGTAGGCGCGAACGTCACCGCGAAAAATGAGCCATGGGTACTGGCTTCCCAAGTGGACCAATGCTTCTTCATTACCGACCCATCAAAGCCCAGTCGTGTTGTCGTGAGGAGAGGCAAAAGGAAGATCATCGGAATGGATGGAGTCGCCAATGAGCAAGACTTCGACAAGTACGGCGACCCGAAGATGGAACATGACGACAACGATGAAGTATTAGCATACACCACAAGAAGAAGCAGGACCACCCTACCTAAAGGACGTCCGTTCAAGAGAAGAACTCCATTTACGAAAAATAATGGCAAGAAGATTGTGAACAGATAGCTAGCTAAGATCGATTGTATTTAAATTGTAGCCTTCATTTCTCGATTGTATTTCATGGGCACCATCTCACCCGCTCCACCG
>NC_057808.1:494792409-494793185 GCF_018294505.1 Triticum aestivum | reverse complement strand
CGGCCCGCTCCACCGTCACAAATGAATGCAACTAAATTTGCAAAAAAAAAATTAAATTTGATTATATTTTCAAATAACAAATTTGATGATATTTTTTAAAAAATCATTACTGTTTTTATAAAAAATATTACTGTTATGATTTAAACAAGTTTGAACATATTTAAACACAAATAAATATCAAACAACATTTTAAATGCATAAAAACAAAAATTGGGGAGCCTGGGAATCGAACCCAGGACCTCCTAGTATGTGTGCTGCGTGCTAACCAGTCGGGCTAGTGGGTGTGTTCTGATGGAGATAGGGTTAGGTGGAATATAACCTGACCAGTCGGGATAGTAAGTAAAACAAAATTCTAATGGCGCACCAGGGGAGGTGCGCCACTAGAATCGACGTACTTATGGCGCACCAGGGGGAGGTGCACCATTAGAATCGACGTACTTGTTCCCCTCGCACTGTGGCCTCCCTCCCTCCCTCGCCAGATCCCCCACTCGACCCCAACCGTACGTCGCCGCCCCCTTGCTCCGCCCCCTCCGTCCGCCGCGCCTGCACGTTGTCCGCCGCTGTGGTCTTGCGCTGCCTCGACGCCGCCGCCCCGACCCCCGCGGGACTCCACCCTCGCCGCCCCCGCGCCCCCCGAACGGGATCGGCCGAGCGCGCGCCGCCCGCTCCTCTCCTCTCCTCCTCCCTCCTACGAGCGAGGGCCTCCTCCGGCCCCTGCAGCAGCCGGCGAGCGCGGCCCGACGCGCCCATCCCGCCTGCCCCTGCCGTCCTTCGCC
>NC_057808.1:494782241-494792116 GCF_018294505.1 Triticum aestivum | reverse complement strand
CGCCACCGGCCCCTGCTCTCCTTCGACCGCGGCGAGCGAGGACCCGGACGAGCTCGGACCCCGACCGCGACCCCTTCGCCGACCCCGACCCCGACCCCTCCGGCGACCAGGTACCTCTCCTCCTTCCTCCTTCCTCCCTCTCTCCACCATTCCCCATTCCCTCCCTCCCTCCCCTCGACCGTGGCAGTGTAGGTCATCTGACAGGGTAGTCCATGGATTCAAACTAGCTAAAGGAGATTCAAACTAATGGAAGTGTCATGTGAACTCTAGAGCTCTGTCACCATCATTCAACACTCTGCTTGCTTGCATGATACTCCTATGTGCTACTGCGATGGCTGCTTTGTAATTACTAGTGCAGTGCTACTGTTTAACCAACCTGACTGATCCTCCAACATTCATCTTACTTACTCACGCGCAACTTACTGAAAAAGTGCAAGCGCTGCAGAGGGACAAGGAGATACTCAAGACCAACCTGAACAAAGCAGAGGAGGAGGTACGATACATACCGAACCTCTCTTTTCCTTGCAACTGCAAACATGTTCTGCACCTGTGACTTTTATCGCCTTCTCAGTGAATGTCAATAGATTTGTGCGAAACTAGCGTGGTTCTAACGGTTAGAAGTTTCTTGCGTGTTTCCATTCAAGGTTAAGTTGCTGTTTGAGGAGAACAGAGCCCTCGACGAAGCAAACAAGAGGCTGCTGTGCTTGCTGGAGAAGGAGCAGAAGCATCGGTCCGAAAGAAAGCACTCCGCCAGTAATTCCACCAAGGTAAAAAGCACCAACCAACCAACCATAAAGCTCACACAAGTGTTTACTACTGATTTAATTTAATTTAGTACACGCACACACACAGGCAGTAGAACTGTTAGTTGAAACCATGAATAACCCTGTGCTGCTGAAGATGAGTAGTTGTAGGAAGATGATGCCCTAATGGAAGTGACATGAGTATTTGGCCTGCCCATCATGTTTGTTGGTTGTTTGCTGTCATGTTGTTATTACTTCCATTAGGGCATCTGTTGGTTCATTAATCTTAAGCCCATTATTCCATGGAATAGCTGAACTATAATACTATTATTCATTTATGATAGTTTGTGAGATACAGAAATAGATAAATTTAAGTTTGTAATGGCTAACAGCCAGACATGTGAATCTGTTCTTGATACTCCTTTTCCCTTTTCTTAGAATCATCATATACAATTTTTTTTGCTCAAGTTCTTCAGTACATCATATAATATAGAGAAGTGCAGATCAAGTGGTGCAATCATATACATCTGGCCACTTATTTGCTCCAATGGCACAAACTTGAGCTGCTAGCATAAAAAGTGTTGCAGGCGACAGACAGTGAGGAGCTACTGTCAAAAACTTGAGCTACTGTAAAAAACATTCAGTTATGGCATCTAGAATTATGTCAGTTTTGTTTTGTAACTAGAAGACCAAAGTGTTAGGAATTCTGTCCAAACTGTAGTTTTCAGTATTCTGTCCAAACTAAAAACTGTTAAAAAGACCATGTGTTTTTTGGTCAAAATCTGCATGTAAAACTGAAATAATCAGTCATAAAGAATATCGTCAAGACCATGTGTTTCTTGGATTTCTATAATGATGATGGAACATTATAAAGCATTGTACTCCAGTGTGTATGAAGGATACAAAAAATTTAGCAACTTCTCTGATTTTATAAAGTTGTTCTTATATGGGTGAAACTTCACTTGTTTTTAGGCTAGTGCAGGGTGTTGCTTTATTGTGATGCCTCTGAATTACTTGTGATCACATTGAGAAAGACTTGCAAAGATGATGATCATCTTTTACAGAAAACAATTTCTGTAAACACGTCAGTAACTTTGCTAGTTTGCTGGGTTTTGTCTCCGACCATTGTGTCGTGATGAATTTGCAGGTACCTCGAGAGGCCCTTGAGTTTGCTGGAATGTCGATTAACTTCCGTTCCGGCAAATTCGGGTACTCCATATGTCCTATTTTCAGCAAAGGTCATGCTGAAATTTTCCGTGAATTTTAGCATGACTTTGCTAAAAATAGGACATATGGGGTACTTGCGACTAATGCATGGGCCGGGGTATCTTAGTACTTAGTTAAGTAGGATCAACTGCCCCGCCATTCTTGCTGCATTAAACCATAGGTGGCAATAGAGCCAAGTGATTACGCCCAACTTAGAATTCTCCTTAGCATCGATAAACCCTAGATGATAAACCCAACATAGGTGGCAATAGAGCCAAGTGATTAGTGCCAAGTGATTAGGCCCAACCTAGGGTGCCTCGGCATCGATAAACCCTAAATGATGAAAACTTAACTTAGCAATTAGGGTGCCTCGGCGTCGACAAACCCTAAATGATGAAACCTTGGCTTCTATAGGGTGCCTCGGTGTCGATGAGAACCTAAATGATGTACGCTTAGGCTTTTAGGGTGCCTCGGCGTCGACAAACCCTAAATGATAAAAGCTTAGCTTTTAGGATGCCTCGGTGTCAACAAACCCTAAATGATGAGACCATGATCTTGTTCCTTGACAATAACCAACTTTTTGACCAAACTTTTTTCCTATTTAGAGCGAAACATGGCCCACAACGATGAGGCCGGCGGTTCGGGCGGCAAGCAATTCTGGGAGCTGTCCCAGGAGATGGAGGAAGAACCTCACCGCTATGAGGACGCCGCGGAAGACACCGATCCTGACTACACAACCCCTAGTGGCGTCGGGGATGACACCACTGATGGTGCCGCCGAGGATGCCACCACTGATGATGGCGGCGCACGCACAGATGGCAGCCAACCGAAGAGGCAACGGAAGGACCGGCGCCCGAACGTGCTCGGCACCGTCAAGGAGGAATTTACTGAAGTGAACTCCGACGGGCATCCAACGGCGCCCAAACATGTAGTCAAGGGGTACTCGGTTCAGCTCGGGTGCATTCTCCGGAGCACCGTCTCGATCAACACCGAGAACCTAAGGCATAAGGACCAAGGGAATTTGCGCTGCCTCCTCTTCACGAAGCTGCACGAACGATACAAGTTCCCCAATGAGTTTGCAAACACACGCCTCTCAGGGAATAAAGTGAACAGTGCCGCCCTCACGAGGATGAGCACGGCCCTGTCTACATGGAGAAGCATGGTGAAGGCAATGATTGAAAAAGGTGATAGTTATGAGAAGATCAAGGCGAAATATCCTTTGATGACCGAAGATGACTACAAGGAGTTCAAGATCAAGTGCGAGAGCAGCGCAACCTCCGAATCAAGTCAGTGGGGGAAAGAAATGCGGCAGTTGAACTTAGGGGTCCACCAACTCGGTCCCGGCGGTTATAGAGTGGCGGAGCCTATATGGGACAAGGAGGACGCGGAGCGTGCCGAGCAAGGCCTACCGCCCCGCTTCGAGAAATTCCCTGACAAGCAGACCAGGAACTTTGTCAGGGCCCGGTACAAGGAGGACCCGGTAACAAAGGAGCTTACCACGGATCCGAAGACCAGGGCGCTTGAGCTTGTTCTGGTAAGGAATACACCCCCGCGTAATTAGCTCCATATGGTTGCATTCTAATTAATGAAGCCAAATTTCTAAATGGTTCACATTCCTTCCGTAGGAGGCTGAAAGCAGTAGCGCGGGGTCATCTCAGAGCTCCCCTTTTGACACCCCTTTAAATAGGGCGTTGAACGTAATGAAAAACAAGGATAAGCTCAGTAAGCCGTCGTCAGCTGGTCGTGTGGCCGGCAAAGGCTTGTCCACAAAATGGTCGTCATACTATACCGCTGGTGGGCGAAAGGAGAAAAAGACCAGCCCGGAAAGCCAGTCGCGCGAGGTTCAAGAACTCAAGGCACAAGTGGCGCGGATTCCGGAGATTGTCCAAGAGCAAGTGCAACAACAACTGGGAACGACGCTCACCGCCATTGTGCCTACCTTGATTCAGGGGCTGACGACGTGGATTGCGGGCGGCCAACAGGGGCCTCCCCCTGTTCCCAGCTTCACGGCCAGCAACTCGCACAACGCGCAGGAGGCGCCATTGGTGTCTCCGGCGGAGGCGGTATTCGTGTCTCCGGCGCCGGCACGGGCATTGGAGCTTAATGCACCTGGGTGTACGCCGGCCGGCACCTCGCCAGCAAGCGACCCCTCCGTCAGTTGCACGCGCACGCCCGCCGTTGGCGGTGCCTCGACATTAGCCGAGCTCGACGGCATCACGGTAACTAAGCCTCTCGGCCGATGACTTCATCTCCTTGCCTTTGACTGGGCATCCCTGACGCCCTACATGTTTTCGCAGGGCGCCACCGATGTTCCTTGCACTCTCATGCACTTCGTGGGCGGCGAGTTGGTCGATGTCGCCAAGGGCAGAATCGTTCAACCGGGCAACCGCGTGTTCCACGGTAATCCGATGCCACCCACCTTGTATAGGGTTGAACTGGTTCGGGTGCTGCCAGGCTGCGACGAGTTGTTACCTCCGATTCGACCTGCTGGGGCCGACGAAGATGATGTGATGACCCTCAGCGCCTGTGTAAGCTGGCCCCTGCTTTGGCCGAAGAGCCAGATTCGTTTGGGGGCGGGGGACACCACCCCACAGACAAGACCGCCAGTCGTGCCAGCGCCAAGCCATGGCAAGAACGCCGCAACACTACCGGACATGCCGGACATCCCTATGGCACAGGATCCGAACATGCATATGGCACAGGATCTGGACGACGACGACAACGACGACGGTACATTTACCAACGTCGATAAGTACTTTGCCGAACATGGGTACGGTGACGAGTTCTGCGGGCCTCCTTCTCAAGAACCCAACCCTCAAAAAGACGACCGCGATCTAGCTGGTACGGCAGAGAAACCCAATTGCAACAGGCGTCGTCTGGCGTTCAGTTCTCAGGAGACGCCTCCAGCTGCCGCCTTCACCGAGCCTCAGATAGCTGAGGTGCCACATATTATCAGCCCCAACACGCTCAAGAAGGCGGTCTGTGAGCAGAACTCGATCCCATTACAGCAGATCAAGAAGAAGGGACGGAAACGAAAGACTAACAAGGGCGCCAGTGCGAGCCAACCGGCACCGAGTACGATCCGTGCTCAGGACGGACCACCTTCACCTAAGGATATCTCGAGGAGGGTGCATGTGGCGGGTAGGCCGATGCTACCGACAAATATGCTCAATGCTGCAACCAGTGCTATGCGGAGTCTGCATGACAGTGTTCTTTCTTTGGAGAAGCGGCGTCTCAGAGAGAATGATGTGGCATACCCGGTTTTCGTGGCCAAGGTGCCAGAGGGCAAGGGCTTTGTGGATAGCGCCGTCGGGGGTACGATCGTCCTGCGATTTGATGACATCTTTGCTATGCTTAACCTTCATCCGCTTCACTACACCTTCGTTCGGCTGTTTTTGCTGAGTATGGAGATGCGGATCATTAGAGACAAGACCCCGGACATTGTGATAGTCGAACCCTTCTACATGCGTGCCAAGATCTTGGGCAGCGCTGGGGACCGGCAAGTCGCGAGTTCACACCTCGAAGGCGTCATTCTGGCAAACCCAGATAGGATAACTTCCTCGTGCCTTACTTTCCCGAGTAAGTCATCTCCTAACCGCCCCGTAACATATGATTTCTTAAATTTCGATCGTTCTTTTTTTTCTAACATTCCGTGTTCTGTGCAGTGACACACATTGCACACTCATCCTCTTAAGCCCGAAATATTCCATGGCCACGTATTTCGACCCGGACCGTGACTCCAAGATAGACTACACAAATATCAAGAAAGTTCTTGATGATGCTCTCCCCGGCTACGCCGCATCTGGAGGCACCTTTAAGAGGCCAGTTGGTAGGTACGGCAGGCACGTGTTCACCCACAATACGACGTTCCCCTGCGTCAAGCAGCCGCCTGGCGGTCAGAAGGATGCCTACTACGCCCTCCATCACATGCGGGCGATCGTGCGGGACCATAATCACCTTCTGCTACCAAATAATCTCAAAGATTGGGCCGCAAGCTTGGGGGCAATCCAGGACGCGGACATCCGACAAGAATTCTTTCGCATCCAGTCGGAGTTTGCAGAAATCATCCATCAAGATGTCCTTCGTACCTCGGGGCAGTTCTACCTTAAATTTCAACCGTCCAATAGCGAGATAGACACAACGCTACAAATGTAGGCTGACAACGCCCGCGACTTCATGACCATCACGACAGACGGCGGCTTCATCCACGCTCCGGTCCCATGAGTCGAGTCGAAAGTTGTGATGCTATGTGTAGTTCTGAAACATTCATTAGCTCATGTTGTAATTAAACTGTAGTGAACTTGTATGTCTCTTTGGTTTGGACAGTCGTTCAACTTAGATGTAATCGATGCTATTTGTTAGTAGGACCATGAATCATGCTATTGATGTCTTGCTTTTCTCTTTCGATCCTTTTGTTGCATACTTATATATTGCTTATGTATTGTCTGTTGTTTGGCTAGTGCATAGAGATACCGTCGTATGTCGTGTACAAGGGTAAGGTTTCCGGAGTCTACGACGACTGGGAGGAGTGTCGGAGACAGGTTCACCGTTTCAGCGGTAACAGTTACAAAGGGTACACCACTAGGGCGGAGGCGGAATCTAGATACCCGCGTTATCTAGCGGGAGAGAGGAGGGAGCGTGGGAGGAACCGGATGAAGACCAGTTTCATCGCGATGATGCTCATCGTGATGACCGCATCTCTCTTCTATGTGATGGTAGTTTAGATGATCGATATCGACTTGTAATGTGAAGACAAACTCGCTACTCGCGGTCTCGAGACTTGTAATGTTCTATCTTCGTTCGGTCTTTTGAATTCGGAGACTAATATGATGAATTGTATTCGGAGACTAATCTTCTATTGTATTCGATGAATCTGCTGTTGCTGTGTCCTGCTGCTTATTTTCTGTCCAATAATATATTTTGTAATCTGTGCAAAAATCAGAAAAGAAAAAAAATCCCTAATATACATACTAATGGCGCATCACGCCAACGTGCGCCATTAGTATGCCAAACGATAGTAGTGGCGCATCTCAGAGCAGTGCACCATTAGTATGCCAGAGGGTACTAATGGCGCATCACCCAGCAGTGCGCCATTAGTATGCCGAAGGATACTAATGGCGCATCACACTATAGTGCGCCATCAGTATGGCAAAGCACATGGGTATATATGGCCCCCTGGGAGGCATACTAATGGCGCACTGCCCGGTGCGCCATTAGAGTACCAGATACTAATGGCGCACCAGCGGTGCACCATTAGTAAAGATTACTAGTGGCGTGATGCTAGTGGCGCACCAGTAGTGCGCCATTAGTAGGCAAAACTGGTGCGCCACTAGTAAGCCTTTTTCTAGTAGTGATGGTTTCATCGGCGCTTCCGTACGTGCAAACCCTTGTTCTTGCGCGTGGCGGAGGGAGTGGACGCACATGATCCCTACTTCAGGCTCACCAGGGATTATCGCGGACAACTCTCATTCTCTGTTAAGTAGAAATACGCAGCTGCTATGAGGATGCTTGCACTAGGTTCTGACACCGATGTCGTTGGTGAGATGGTCCGGGTAGGGGAGAGCACATGCCTAAATACCATCGTGAAATTTTCCCGCGCCCTGGTTGCATAATTGGAAATGAAAGAACTACCCCAAAATTTTGCGCGGAATTTACCAAGGTCACAGCAAAGCGGCCACCATCATACTCGAAGCAGTGTCGTAAGATGACTTGTGAATTTTACATGATTTCTTTGGCATGCCTGGTTCTCACAACAATACCAATGTGCTCCAACGATCTCCCGTTTTCAGAAGACTTTGCAGTGGGGAAGCGTCGCCATGCAACTACCTTGTCAACAACCATAACTACAACATGGGGTACAACCTTGACGATGGTATCTAACCTCAGTGGGCAACGTTTGTGAAGGCTATATCTGATCCCCATATGAGAACAAACAAAGCCACTTTGCAAAAATGCAAGAAGCAACTAGGAAGGATGTGGAGAGGGCATTCAGAGTGCTTCAAGCTCGTTGGGGAATCATTCATGGAGCTGCAATGATACGGGAATAGAAGACTTTATGGCAGCTGATGACATGTTGTGTCATTTTACAGACTATGTTTGCCAAGGACAAGGGTGAAGGGGCAACCCGAAGCTATGATTTTGAGAAACCTAGAGAACAAGTTCACATCCCAGAGCAAGATGCATATCAGATTATGATTTTTCTACGGATGCATCAGAATCTTCTAGATGAAGAGGTGCATGTGCAACTACTAAATAATCTCAATAATCTTGTGGAGCATATGCAGATCCACAATGAAAACCAAGGAATTTAATGTTTGAATTGTGCACTTCAAATAAATTTTTTGTTTGAACTATGTTTGCATTGTGGAACTACTTAGTGGTCTTGTGATATTCATGTGTATGATGGATTATGGATGTGCATGGATTTGCATGGATTTTAGGATTTGATATGAGAAGTGCCGTTGCCTGGCAGGACATTAAGAGGTTGTCCGGGGTCGCTCTCAAACGCGTCCGTGGGCATTTAGAATGGATTTGCCAAGTCGGACTGTAGATGTTCTAACAAGGCTACTTATGGATTCAGACTGTAGACAGCTCTATGTAGCTTTTTATTTCTCTTCTTTTTGTAAATGATATGACCATTTTATGAGAAATAAAGTATTTTACTCGTAAAAACTCCACCTGTGGTGACTTCGTAATACGTCAAGATGCTATGACAACTCAGTGTCTCAGAGGTGCTCATAGGCATAGAATGGGTATGCGTGCGTGCGTTCGTAAGGACGAGTGTATGCTCATCTATGTAAGTTACTTCGATTGTAATGTGTTGGAAAAAATAATTCCCAATGGCCACAGTAGACGTGCAACAAATAAAAAATGCTGTTCTAGTCTAGCGTCATAGCCTTTGCGACGTGACTATGTGTCGCTTGTAGCGACCCCTAGCGCAGCCTCGCGTCAGGGACGTACAAATAATGGGCCAGACCCAGCTAGCTCAAAGCGTACCAGGTAAAAACGTGTAGCGATGGTGCGTCTTTCATATGCTACTGACACGCGCTCTTCTCATTCGATTTTATTTTTCTTACATTTTTTCATATTTTAAAAAACATCTAAAACTAATAAATTCAAGCACTTAAAAATACATTAAAAAGGTAAAAACCCATGAATTTTAAAATGTTAATGCAGTGTACAAAAGTTGTTCGCATAATTTCAAAACATGTTGGTACATTAAAAATATTGTCACATTTTAAAAATGTTTGCATGGTTTACAGATGTTTAAGACGTATTAGAAAAATGTTCACAATATTTATTTGGTAAAAATATTGCTCATGTATTTTTTTGAACACAATACAAACGCAAGAGCTCATATACACGCGCATACACTCACCCCTATGAACGCACACACGCACACCCTACCCATATGAGCACCTCCGAAAGACTGACCGGCATATCATCTTGAAATTTACGAAGTCACCGTAGGCACCTCGTCGTCGACGGGAACGTCTCCCCCCATTGAATGCGCATCGCCGGAAATCCTAAAATAAATCCAGGAATAAATGCGAGCACGAAGAATTGAACCCTGGTGGGCTGGGGGTACCACAGTCCCTCTAACCACCTAACCATGGGTTGGTTCGCATTACTCATGTATTTGAAAAATATTGACCATGTAGGAAAACATATTTCATATGTATAAAAAATGTAAAGTATGTATGAAAAATGTAGACATCAAAATATAGATTTGAAAAAAAATGTTAATCATGTACTTGCAAAATGTTAAACATGTATAAGAAAAATATTTCTTATGTATATGAAGAATGTACAATCTGTATGAAAAAAGTAGACATCAAACTTATATCTCAAAAAATGTTAATCATGTATTTGAAAAATGCTAAACATCTAGAAGAAAAAAATCTTATGTATACAAAAGTGTACAAT